>NC_047667.1:8849662-8857162 GCF_011762505.2 Arvicanthis niloticus
GTGTAACAAGATTGTGGTACATGTACCACATATGTAAGTGTGCCTGTGTATGTGTATGGAGGTCAAGGGTCAACATTGGCTATTCCCTTCTATTGCTCTTCCCTTTGTGTTTTGAGACTGCATCTCTCACAGAACATAAAACTCACCAGCTCATTAACCTGGATGACAAGTGAGCTCCAGATTAATCCTCCTGTCTCACCTCCTGCTCCCCAGCACATTATGGATCCAAGCTGCACTTTCGCCTGGGTGCTGGGGACTTGAACGCAGGTCTTCATGTTTTCACAGTAAGTACTTCACCGACAGTGCACTCTCCCCCCAGGACCCATTTCTTATCTTTCTTAAAGTGTGTGGGTCAGACAGTCCATATTCTTAATCTTTTCCACCTTTTAAAAACGTATGTTCTACTGTGCCTAGCTGCAATATCTAATATGACCACTAGAGGGAGATGTTGCTCCCACCAATTGGCCTTGGTGTCCAGGCACTCTCTGGGTCCTTCCTCTGTGTTTATTTTATCTGCACAAAGCAACAGACACCTGCATTGCCCCCCCTCACCGGGCTATCTCTGGCTGCTCCCTGCTCCAGTGAGTGACATCATGGGGACTGGTTAGATGCTGTCAAGGTGATGGTGAAAGATATCACACGGAACATTCCAGGCCGACCTGGGGAGCACTGCAGAATGGAAGAAGAATTCTCCTCTCCAGAGAAGCTGGGACTACAGCTCAGAGCCTCCAGGCCTAACTGGGTGAGGAGTGTTTTCTATAGAAAACATCAAATAACCTTGTCTTTGTCTCAGTGATCCTACATCTTATAAAAAGAGTGCTGATATTACAGAGCATTTGCCAGTACTGGAAAGATGGCTTGCTATTAGGAATGCTCCTGCTCTTGTAGAAGACCTGGGGTTTAGTTCCTAGCACCCACACCAGGAAGCTCACAACTGCCTTTAACTCCAGAACCAGAGGATCCGACGCCCTCTTCTGGCCTCCATAGGTACCGCAGGCATATGATGCACATAAACTCACATAGGAACACATGTGCATGTGAACAATAAATAAATCTTTAAAAGTTTAGAAAAAAGGGTTGTGTGCACATGTATCCATGAGTGAACACATGCTTGTGTGTGCACACATGGGTGCACGTGGGAGCTAGAAGTTTCATGGCATGTCTTCCTTGATCACTCTCCACTTGATCACTTGGTTTGTGAGATGGAGTCTCTTGCTGGATCCAGAGCTTGCAGATTTGAGGTAGGTCACCTCACCACCTTGTTCCCTGGATCTCTGCCTCTCGAAAGCCAGGATTCCAAGTGGCCACCACACCCACCTGGCTTTAATATTTTCTACATGTGCGCATGTGTATATGCATGTACACTTTTTTGTAGATGTGTGTGTGTGTGAGATGTGTGCATGCACGTGTGTGTATGTGTGAGGGTATGTGCTTGCCATGGCATGTGCATGGCTGTCAGAGGGTAGCTTGTAGAATCAGTACCCTCCTTCTACCCTGTGAGTCTCAGGATCAGACTCTGTTTGTCAGGCCTGGAAGCAAGCCATCGCTTTTTATACAGACACTATGACCCAAACTCCAGTCCTCATGCCTGTACTTTAAATGCATGGTAAAGCATGCACTTTACCAACTGAGCCGTCCACTTTAAGTGCTGGTATTCTTGTTACCGTTGTTTACATGCTACATAGAATGCACTATCCTCTGAGTCCTAAGTCTGCCACCCGCCATCGCCATCTTCAACTTGGGACAGTCCTTACCAAAGCGTCAGCAGGATCGGTCACCTCTGTGAGGACAGTGTTAGCTTGGCCCATGTGCTACAGTTTGCAGGGTGCCCAGGAGGAGGTAGCGTTAGCTGCTGGCCCAGACTCTCCCTGTGTGGAAAGCTGCATAAGTAGTCTGTGTGCACGGTAGCTCAGTGAGGCCTGCTGTTGCCACGTGTGCTGTGTGTGGGCTGCTGGGCCTGGGCTAAACTTGGCCAGCCAGAGCTAGGTTGGTCTGCATGATGCCCCCCTCCCTCCCACCATGTCCAGAGTCAGTTTCAGTAAGACCTACCCGTGATAGAGCCCAAACCTGGATTCTTTCAGGGTATCTGAAGTCTGGGAAGGGTAATGTCTCTTGGAGCCTTTGCTTCTCGTCTGTGTGATGAGGATGTCAGAGCAGCCTATTGTCATACTCCGTGTGTGCTGGGAGGTTTCCACTGTGGCATCTGAGAGGTAGGAATGCAGAGCGGCTGTGGCAGGTCTCTTCTGCACTCAGGAACATATGGACAGCTGGAAGTGGGCACATGCTGCAACCCAGAGCCAGCCATCAGGCCTTCCCCTGGGCCAGGGTGAGGGGGCATGGTCACTTAGGGTCTGCACAGCTGTGGGCCTGGATTCTGTGACCCAATGATGGCAAGATTCCTGGTGCACGACTCATCCTCCAGGTTGAGCTGTTACGGCTGTGGGCTCATCTGGTAGATTTCTTTTTTTGTTGTTTTGTTTGTTTTTGTTTTTGTTTTTCTTAGACAGAGTCTCTCTACACAGCTTTGGCTGTCCTGGAAGTCACTATGTGACCAAGCTGGCCTTGAATTCTGACTCCCAAGTTCGACCCACGTTTGGTAAGAGCCTTGTTGTATAAGCTTATAGGCTCGAGTTTAGATTCCCAGCACCCACATAAAAGGTGAGTGTGACTGCACATGTACCTGTAGGTGTGCCACTGGAGGCAGAGGCAGGAGGATCACTGGTGCTTCCGGGCTACCAGTCTAGCTGAGGAAACAAAGAGAATTGAGAGAAGAGACAGACTTCTTCCTGTAACCTCCAGCAGGCCTCTGCATGTCTCCACACCTATGCACAGCAGGTGCACTTAAACACACACACCACACATCACACACACATACACACAACACACACACATATGACAGACACACACATGCACATACACACATGACAGACACACATCACACACACATGTACACACACATACAATAGATACATGCACATACACATAACACACATGCACATACATATGACACACACACACACATAGACATACACACATACAGACACCACATACACACGCACACATACACACACACACCACATACACCACATACACCACATACACCACAGTACACATACATATGACATACACACATACGCACATACACATACAACAGACACACACATGACAGACATACACATATCACACACATGCACATGCACGTACAGTAGATATATACATACACACAACAATACACATGACAGGACAGACACAACACACACACATGACACATACATACTCATGCATACACACACATATGCACAGGCTGATCATGCTGCAGCTGGAGCGGTAACTACTCAGGGTTAAAAGCAGGAGGATATTTTGAGATCAGCTTTGGCTACCCAGTGAGGTCTCCTTTCAGAAATAAAGCTGAAGGTATGTGCAGGACGTTGAAACAAGCAGGCGGGGTTCTGGGGCATGAGAGCTCTGCACCAGGCCTGCGGCTGTGGACCCAGCTCACTGATGATGGAGTCAAAGGACAGCGTGGGAATGAGTGTGTCCCCTCGGAGGAGGAACTGTGAATTCCTACAGAGGTGGCTGGAGCAGGCCTGGGCCTCTGCTACAGTCACCTCAGGGATATGAGATGAGAGCAGCAGACAACCAATCCTAGGTGCCCCCTGACCCACCCTGTGGGCTGGAAATGGGCAGAGCGACACCCTCAGCTAGGCAGTTCAGCTGGATGGACTTGAGGCTGCTTAGACTTCAGACCCATAGCCCAGGGTATTGAGGGTCCAGGCTGAAAAACAGAGGGCAGCTTTGTGTCCTCATTCCAGTGTCCAAGTTCAGGACAGAGACCCGAGGACATCACTCAAGACAGCTCTTTACCTGTCTTTTAAATGTGGTACTTAAGCAAAAGGAAGCCAGTGTTACAGACTTCATGGTGACCCCAGGGATCCTGGGATGTTGCTTGCAAGGAGTTAGTCACCTCAGTCCTCTCTCCTCTCCCCTCCCCTCCCCTCTCTCTTTGCGCCTTTCCTTGCCCTCCCTTTTCTTCTCTGACATTCTCTCCTTCTCTTCAATCATTCATTTCCCCCCCCTTCTTCCTTTTCCCAAACATATACAAACCCTCCCTCAGTGCCTGGCCTTGCCTGGGGTGTGGACAGTGTGGTGGCAGACAAGCAAGCAGGTATAGCTGTGCGTGCTAAGACAAAGCAAGTCTGGGCTGGAGTGTGAAGCTTGAGTAAAGGAAAGCTGGGAGGAGCAGGCTGGAGAGGCTGGCCGTAGCTGGAGAGGCTCCGCTGGAACGCTTCCCTCCGAGGCTCAAGTTTAAAGTCCTCTTTGAGGCAGATGAGGATGGATAAGGAGGAGGCAGAGCTCTGGGTCCCTGTCTGGTCCTCTGCCTGTTTCCTGTGGCCCTGGGTAGCAGTGGTGGGTGACTCAAGTCTTCCCAGGCATACAATGGGACCAAAGACACCCACGTGCGAGCAGCAGGGAGCCACCTGCCTACAGGTGCCAGGGTGGCCCTGGCGGGTGATGCCCCCCACTTGCTTGGTCGCAGTAAGGGCAGGGAGAGGAGCCCAGGGTCTGCTCCTGAGCCCAAAGAGCAGGCTTTTCGGCTCCCCAGGTTGGTCCCCAGGCAGCCTGGCTCAGAGCCTCACTTTCTCAGGAAGGCCAAGTTACCGAAACAGATAAATCAATCTGTCAAGATCAGCCTTGGAGAAAGACTCTCTCAGCTAGCTCAGCCAAGAAGCTCAAAGGGGAATTGTTCCCGGAGCCCAAGGAGGAAACAACAGATAGTTCTTCGCAGCTCCTCGCCTGCGGCCTTGCTGCCCAGCCCCCCTCCCCGCTTCCCTGGGCTGTAGAGAGCACCTGTGCCTGGGGATCAGCCAGGGACAGCGCCGCCTCTCCTTCTGGCTCCCGGGGCAGTGCCCAGCCTTGAGCTCTGTTGTGGGAGAAGGGCACAGAGCCACTGTTTGGCTCCTGTCCTGGTTTTGCCTGGAGACCTTCTCTGGCCCCCATGTGTTTGGTGACCCTTGGCACTAGGAGGGTCACACGACTGGAGATGGGGCTGGCAAGCAAACACCCTTCTGGACAGAACCCCTATTCGAGCTGGAGGCTTGGAAGTGATGGAGACCAGAGAGGCTAAAGACAAGCCAAGACACCAGGGAGTAAGGAGCCCAAGGGGCTCCACCAGGAGCTACCTAAAGAAAAAGGTTGGGGATGGCTTGTAACCAAGGGCAAGGGGGACTCCAATCCAGAAACACAGCCAGCTCTGCCACTTGGCAGCTGGTGATACTGGGGCCAGTCACTTGCCTTCTCTGATCATTTCTTTCTTCATCTGGAGGCTTAATGTCTGATGGGGCATTCTAGTGAGGACAGAAGATCTTGACTTTGGGACCCTATGCCAGGAGCACTGAGAATGTGTAACAAGCAGCAACACTGTTTCCTTGTCACGGGATGGGAAGACATTCTACCCAGTCACTTGGCATCCATTTTCTCAGTCTACAGGGCGGGCATCATGGTCCTCACTCCCCACACAGAGAAAACATGGGGAAACTGAGGCTCCCAGTTTGCTATTTGGGTCTAAAGCTGTGTTAGAGGAGTTCTTTTGGGTCCCAAAGGTAGTATGGGTATATGTGTGTTCTCATGCGTGTGCACATGCATGTATAATGTAGTCACATGTATGTGGAAGTGCATGTGTCCTTGTATGTGCTGGAGCTAGAGTAGAACATCAGGTTCTTCATTACACTCTGTCTTCTTCCCTTGTGATAGGCTCTCTTACTGAATGTGGAGCTAGGTTGGTGGCCAGCAAACCCCAAAGGTCTTCCAGTCTCTGTATCTCTAGAGTGCTTGGGTAACAGATACACATGGCCATGCTTAGCTTTTTATATTGGTTGAGGGACCACAACTCAGGCAAAAAAGCCTTCCCATTGAGCTATCTCCTGAGCCTGGTATTCCTGGGTCTGCTGCACAGAAAGGGGAGGTACAGAGTCAGAGGAGGCAGGTAGGTGGGACCTGAACCCAGACCCCAGCATAGATCTGTCTTGCCCCTGTTAGGCTAGCTTCTCTGCCGAGTGGCTGATCACAGCTTGAAGAAAAGGGACTGTGGCCAGAAGCAGATAGTGCAGGAAGAAATGAACACCAGAAAGAAATATTCCCAGAACCGATAGGTAAGGGCAAGGAACTCAGGGCACACTGGGGACCGTGAGGTATGGGACTGACTACCCAGCAGGTCCCCACGCTCCCATTGGCTCTAGGAAAAGGCTTCTTGGGGGGCAGAAAGACATTCAGTGAAAACTGGGAAAAACGCCTAAGGGGGCAGACTGGGAGACTCACTGTGGACTGTAGAATACGTGAGTCAGAGGGTCCAAGGGTCCTCACAGAGCCTGAAGGAGAGGCAATCAGGGACATGGATCGACCATCTGGAAACACACACACACACGTGTGTGCACACACATTCACATACACACAGACACAAGTGCACACATTTACACATGTGCAATACATGTATGCACACGTGCACACACACATGCACATATGCTCACACACATGTTCACACACTCACATGAGCACACGCCCTTGTGCATATACATTCACACCCATGCACACAGACTCCAGGGCACACACTCACACACGTGCACATATGCACATGCACATGCACATGCGTGCATACGCACATGTGCACATAGTAGACACACACACTGGCATGCACGCACAAAGTTACCTCTGCTGAAAAGGGACACATGAAAGATGACAGCACAGTGTCACCAGCCTGGGAGTTTCAGGATAACGTCATTGTGGTGAGGGGGGCCTTGGGTGCGGCACATGCTCCTAACTTCCTGGGGGGGGAAACTTGCCGCTGTCAGGTACACGAAAGAACTGTCAAAGGCGCACAAAACGAGCCGTGCAGATTGTGAAACTTAAGCCTCGCTTGTGTTTGTTTGGTGACAACATTGAAATCCACAGATGTTCTCTCAAGATGAAAAGGAGCAGCTGCCAGGGATCTCTTCATCGTGACCTCCGTCACCTCCTGGGTATCACCAGCCTGTCTCCTGCTTCCTTCTCCCACCACCAATTGGACCACGGCCACATCCAGATCTATGGAAGGAATTAATGAAGGCATGGGCCTTTGGCGGGATTTCACGTGGTGGGAGCCAGAGGGCAAAGGTCAGATAGGAGGTGGTATGAAGTTCAAGGGACAGGGCCATGGAGGACAAAAGGCCAAGGGCTGTGGGCTACCAGATGTCCTCAGGAGGCTGGCAGCCAGGCAGGGAAGCCTGGAGTAAGAGAGAAATCAGAAGGCAGGGGCAGTGTCATTGAAGGCCGGATCTTTATTCCCTGCTGTCCCTTTCTTGACCCTGGGGATGAACACCAGCATCTTGGTCTTGCAGAGAAACTGAGGCTCAGTGTACAGGAGCAGCTCACTGCCATTGGTGTGCATATCTCCTCAAGTCACACTTTAGTGGCACTGGAGAAGTGGGCCTGGGTGCCAAGGCTGTGCTTTCTCAAGCACACTCATCA